>NW_026861633.1:0-30252 GCF_026571515.1 Ruditapes philippinarum
CAAGTTAAATTATGGATTAGGTTATAATGTCTAAACTGCTATTTTCATGCAGGCATGCATTTTTTCAGAAACACAATATTTATATAAGCTCTCCTGTGTGAATTAGCAAATCTAGCCATTTATTAATTAAGACATTATTTTCTTTCTTTTTCAGTTATTAGAATTACAGCATAAATGCCCCTTATAAATTGTCTTAAGCATGTACTAGTAGTTGCAATACTTTTTTCAGACCATGCAGTTACCAAAGCCTGGGTTTGAGTATAGACCTTACCCCTTATCCTGGGAAAAAGATCTATAGAAGGACTCCTTCAGCTCTGTTTGCAGCAGCTTTTTCAGGACACATTTGAGAAGGGTAATAAACTTATGTCTAGTTGAAACTTCAGCTATTGGCGACGGTTAGCGCCTCCAATGCTCGGGTAATATTTTGATAGTTATTTTGATGTATTTCAGGAAGAAAATTTCTCTTTAATTCTGACTATATTAAAACTTCTCAATGATTTAAAGTTGGGGGACAGTATGTGTCATCTTTTTTAAAGCCTTATTTGTGTTGAGAGTTGGCTAAATCTTACTTTGTCAGAAGACATTAGCCATATGGGTTGGATATGGTAACCTCTTTGCTAACCTTAAGATTACCTCTGTTTGTCTTTATTGATATCTTAAGCAAAACAATGTTTTAGGGTGTGTTATGTTGGTTCTTTACTTTATTTACCATGCTTATATATAGGTTTTAAAAATCATAATCAGTAAGTTTTATTACCCAATATTGAAGGAAAAAAATTTTGAAAAAAGCAGCACTTCAAATTGTGATTACCCCCTTTGTATTTTTAAAACCCAAAAATTTCAGCTCTCATTTTAAAGAAATTTGAGTTTCCTTATTACAAATTTTTTAAGTCCAAATAAGGTCATAAATTCTTTCATAGAAGTATACTGTATGAACATTACCCGGGGTAAACAATTTAAATTTTTATTCAAAGAAAAATCCATGTTTGAACAGAAATCAAAAAGAGTTTTTGACCAGAAATTTGTAAATAAATTTTTTGCGTAAAATCTATTGGCCGAGCCTGACTTTTCGCGAATGAAGGGGTGGTTCATATTTTTAAGAAAATTGACCGCCCAGTTTTAATGTTTAATTTGGGTTAGAGACATTGTCAAAACCTATAGACTGTGATATGTATTTGTTAATAACACTAAAATTACTTTAGGGAAATTTGAGTATTAAATTTGGTTAACTTAAAATTTTTTGGATTCATTTAGGTCTCAAAACCCGGTACGGAAATTAAGGAAACCCAGCCCAAATTTTTTAGTCCTAGAAAAGTAGTTTCCCCTTTAAAAATTTATGAAATGGCCCCCCAATTTAAGTTTCCATCTCTAGTTAGATTTGGGCCCTAAAAAATTTTATTTAAATTTCATGTGTGTTTGTTTTTTGGGGTTTTTATATAATTTACTTTAAAAGTTTGTTTTTGTTTTATTTTTCCGGAAAAATTTATTTTTTTGGGAAAGGAATTTAAAATTTGGTTTCTACCCAACCCCGCTGTCAGGAGTTTTTTTTAAAATGGTGAATTTAAACCAGGTGGTTTCCAAAAAGAATTTTAAAAATTTTTTGAAAAAAGTTTTGATGGCCCAAAACCCAATAAAATTTTTGGGGATCATTTGAACTTAAAATTTGTGTTAAAAGTTTTTTAAAATTGAAGACCCGTATATAATTTTATTCCCAAAACATTTTTAATTTTCCAGAATTTAAACCCCAAATTTGGGGCTGATTTACTTTAAAAACTAATAGTACAAAAAATTTAACCCCCCGGGCCCAGTCCGGGGGTTTTAGACGCCGTTTAAAAAAAAAATTTTTTTGGGGTACGAAAATAAATCAAAATAATTGGTTTTACCCTTCCCGGTAGCTAAAGAATTTAAACTATATTTTTTATCACATTTTCTTTTTTAAAGCATTAAAAATGGGCTTAAACTTTTTTCAATTTGTGATTTTAGAAACAAAAATTTTCGTTTAAAAACGTGAAATTTGGTTTTCATTTTCAAAATTTGGTTTTTAATTCCATTTAGTTTTATGGAAAGGGCATTTTGGGAATAATAAAACCCTAATTAACAATTAAAAATTAAAGTTTTATATAATCTTGGTAGCTGAAAGGGTTATATTTAAAAAAAAATTTTTTAAACATTCCCGTTGTATAAATTTATGTACTGGTTAAAATATTTAACAAGAAATTGACTCTCCTCTGTTAAACTATTACTATATTCTGTTATGTATATTTTAGAGTATATATGCTAGTATTTCACTGGCTTTTTTATGCCGAGCCCATCGGAACTTTCTCGGCTATTATCTATAATAACCTCGGACATAGTACGGATTGAAAGTAGTTTTACCTCGTAGTTTTTGGTGTAAACAAAATCAGAGAGTGTAATCTTTGATAATGTAAAGCAAATGTATATATTTGACTTCCAAAGAAAAATAAAGTATATATTTCCGTAAAAATATGATTGAAAAATTTATCTGATAATCATAATTAATATGAATGCCCATTGATGTAAAATTATAAACAAATCCGAATTGATATCAACAGGTAGACATCTTGTACTTTCATAATTACATGTATAAGTATATAGCTGGTGTCCTATTTATTCTTATATCTATTAATTTATTTGATTTAGGTGGACTTTTACTCGATATATTGGAATAAACTTACTCAACAAACTTCTTAGCATTAAATTTTCACTAATATTTGTTTACATGTTTAGTTTCTTAGCGTATAGAAGGCCGAAGTACCGTATCCGTTCTGTGTATTCCTACTGTTGTGTTCGGGGTCCTTATCCGAAGTTTGACGGAAAGGGCCGATAAGATACGATTGCGCCGAGGCCTGGGGGATAGAGGGGACATTTCAAGTAAATGTCCGGCTCCTCTATAAATCAATCACAATATAATAGACTCACTCTTAATATTTTTTGCGCCAAAAAGAATTCTTTAAAAAGATACATTCGAGAGGGTTTTTTTTTTTTTTTGTAGTTGAGGAATATGAATTTAATTCGAAAAATATTTAATAAATACGCATACTATTCATTATCGGCTATCTATGTCCGTCTCTGGAAAAGCTCTAATTAGGAATAATCAACGAGATATTCCGAAGTTGAAGAAGCAGCAAAATTTCGGTACACGGTTTATTCGGTCATATAATAGTGCTTAGTGTTAACTGTTCCTATTTCTCTGAAAATGAAATAATGAACAACTCTACAGTTAAACATTGCGCTCCAGCATTGAACAGGTTTACATGAGTCCTTGAAAAATACTAAATTACAACGCCATACAACTAGCACTATGGTCCTTCGGGATCATTGATGCCCGCACTATTAAGTGTTGTGACTTGAGTACCGCTTAAGCCGGTGCTAGGGGGCGTGAGGGATGTTGAACTTATTCATTATTACTCATGAACAGACTCAATCAAACCGAGTCTGCAATTTGCACGTAATTTTGTTGTGATTAACGCTTCCGAGGGATCACTTTGTTGCATGCATATTAAAATTTTATTATTCTGTTCGTTAATATAGAGTTAATATAACTTTAAAATGTATAAAATATGAAATAATAATTTATTGACAAGTACCAACTGTCATGAAACTAATAAACGTAATACATACACACGTGCCTTTTAGAGTTTTGTTTTGGACAATTTTGAATATTTTCTAGCTGCAATATCTTTATAATAAACATTGAATTATGACCATATGCAGGTTAGGTAAAATATATCAAAAATTATCTAATAACCAATCTGTAAATGATAGAGATATTTTTTTTTTATCAAATTTGTATATATGTACGTATTTGTTTCATAATTTGTTTTTGGAACCGCAAAAATTAGGCGATCTAAAATCTTTCAGCCAATAAATATTTTGAACCTTGAAATCTGTATGGGTACGTGCCTCAAATTAATATGTCTAACACTATGACTTTTGAATTTTACATTACAATAAATGTTTTATAATCAAATATAACATATCACTTGAGAGTATTCAAAGCTTAAAATATACAAACAAACACGATTCAAGCACAAAAGCAAACTTATAATAAAATAACAGGTATTCTGGCATTATCTACGTGGTATTTAAAATTTATTTCCTGTTCCTGTAGGGTTCAAAACTATTACTTGAAAAATGACTGGAGATTGAATTGCTTTTTGGCCTGAGGAGTGCCTTAATAACATTGCCTCTTACCACTGGTTTTACATCCCTAACCGTTGCTGGACATACACATTTTCAAATATTATACATGTATATGAATATTTTATTATTCTTGTTATCAAAACAGTTTTAATAGACATTCGATAAGGTTAACCAAAAAAAGTATAATACTGCAAAAGAACAAAATCTAAATTAAATACGTGTAGGTAAATATCGCAGACCGGTTCGGTTAGAACGAGCCAATCACTGAAATACAATGAAAAGTGCAACACTCCTGAAGTTTCCTGACACAAGCAAAAGTGGCATTTAATACTAATAGTATCTATTTCAGTGATCCCGGCCGAAGGATCAGCAAAACTAAACAAAACGAAGAATCCCTACAGAAAGTCAAACACGACAAAATAAAAAAAATTAAAATAGACCGTTTGTTTTCATAAAGCATGTTCATGGCATGGACGGTAGTGGTAATTGCACCGGGCTAATAAGAATTCAACATTTAGTTTAATTTGAGCAGGTAAAATTTTGAATTTTGAAACATCCGCAGATATGTTAATATGACAGTGATTATGCAGACCCTTCAATGTGACACGTTAGTGCCATTCCAAGAAAAACGGCATATGGTCCCCAAGGAAAAAATTATATGTGCCCTAAACGATAACACAATATGTGATGGTTAAGAAAATGGATTTTTACAGGGGGTCAGAGGTTAAGAAGCCTCCATATCACAGATCATCTTTCAAAAGACAAAAAATAAGAATCAGGCAACATAGCCTAGGGGTGATCAAACAGAATTAAAGTGATGAATACTTGAACCACCCGACTAGAAAAAAAACACCAAATTGGAAAAAACTAAAAGTACCAAAAACATGCACTCACATCAATAATATCGTGCTGAAAGATCTTCAAGGATCGAAAATATAACACCTTTGATTAAATGTTAGAGGCAGCCGCCAAAAGCCGCATGTGACAAACAATTTGTGTAATATTTCGTAAGTTTATTTAATGCTTATAAACATAAAGTTAACAATATCACCGTCAGTTTCATTCAATTACGCATACATCAATGGTTACAATTACATAAATCCAATTGACTGCATAAGAACCTAAAACAAAAATGATGTCAAGACAATTATGATAAAAGCATCACATAAGCAACTTCCTACACAGTTTATATATCGTATTATATGGTAATATGAACAAATGAGAATTACAATATCCCGTCCACTATAAGTTTAAAGAGACGATTCGATATTATTAGTTTCTCGGCAGATCGTTGTACCATAATTGTTTAAACATAATGAGACAAATACCCAAAGTCAGTAGGAATAATTTGAAGATATTTCTTTAAAATTGTTTATACTATGAAGATGTTGTTTTTATCAAAGATAACACAATCCAAAATGACATTCAGGTGATTTTTAAAATTACTTTTTAATGCTCAAATATATAAAAGGTGTATAACGAACGCATGACTTCAATGGAATATCAATGAATGAATATATAAAAAGGAAGAAATACAAATACAATGTTTGTTTCAACCTTTTGGGAAAAGTGTATCAAACTCAATGATTATGTGCTAAAATGGCGATAACGGTAAGAGTATAAGAAATCTGGAAAATGAGGGGATCTCTAAAAAGCAATGAAAACAACAGTATTATATGAAAATTGCAGACTTGTTATGATCGAGTCTGTTCATGACGGCAAAACGAAGAAATGAAACACATGTCGTACTATTGTAATAAGTTAAAAAGTGCATTCTAACTATACATAATCACATTTAACAAAGTAATTAAAAGTGGAAAGTTAATTTATTTAATAAATTAAAGACATTTATTTTAGAACGTTACATTTAAAGAGAATGTTACGAACACTGTTCAGTTGTTGTCGTAAACGACTTCGTACTTTAATTAAACAATGACATGCTATCATTTACTGTTGTAGAATTAAAAGGTACAGAGTAAAATATAATGAAATAATTAATCTAAATAAATTTATGAATGGTAAAATTACGTTGTTTTCATGATTTTATGACCGATTTTCAAAAGAGTTTTAACATAGAATGACTGTTATTTCATGCATCTATATTATAGTACGGAGTAGATTTTAACCGTTTACCAATATTTTCGTGCATTCGCAATTCGGTTTTAAGCAGATATACAAACATGTTACTTTGGAAGTGTTCAAACAATTATTTTGAAAACTATTGGAAGCAGATGTAAAGCTTTATACAATTTAAAGTTATTTGTGAAATAAACAACACCTTTGCTACTCAGGTTTCTTTACACTTGTATTTGTGTTAAATTATCTTAAAACAATTCCATATCCACATTTAACAAATAACATACAACAATTTATAAAAAGAAGACATGGAAAACCAGTTGTTATCCTTTTAATGAACAAAACATAGTAACACTGGTGACACAAAGAAAGCTTAAAAAAAAACACAAAAATAATTACAAAAATGAACGACATAAAAACAATACTTGAAATCACACTGAACAACCGGAAAGTAAATCAAACGTTAAATATATACGCCACAGTGTTTCTTATTTTAAAACAGAAATCAAAAGTACCATAATTTGTCGTCAGAAGTAATATAAATCTCTAATACACATGCAAATGCTTTAAACAAGTATAGCTTTATCCTCGCTTATTTTATTGTTATTGTTAGTATATACTTTTGGTCAACACAGTTTACGTCATAACGCCGAAACAATGGCTCAACACGTAAAGGCAACTACTCAGTCACAAGGATACACACATATTCAATAAAAATATGAAATAGTATTAACTTGGCCGTAATAAACTAAAACTCCTTTTTTTCTTTTGATTACAATATCATTTCTGCAGTTCAAAATGTTATAAAACAGGTTTTTCCTATACACCTTATTATATACCATGGTGTGTCTAAAAAAGTGACCTCACCGGTGTTAGATACTAGAATTAAATTTTCGAATAATTTAAGCAATAAATCTACTCATACCAGAATGTGTGTAGTATGAACTGTTATATAATTAAATAAATGAATTCCCTGTTAGATAATTAGATAAATTAACTCCCTGTTAGATAATAAGATAAATGAACTCTCTGTTTGATAATAAGAGGTATCAATGAAGGTCTCATCCAGAGATGTATTTAAGCTTTGTTTAATTAATACATTCAGAAACAATTCTGTAATACATATATATCTGACTGCACCACAGTGTTTTGCGAAAAAGATAATGTCATTTACTTACAAGTATATTTTCTCAAGCTTTAAAGGCACAACATTGCATTTCAATTTTTTAAGCGATGACCCAAGAGAGTAAGGCATGTGTGTTTTGGAAAAATGTGTTGTTATTATAGCAATCATTAAAAAAGCTCATGTACTCTTTGATCTTTGTTTACAACCATCATCATAATTGTTATGATATATCATTATCATTACATTTTATTAGAAATAAAATACATATATATGTATGTTAAAATCTTTGCTGAAACAAGGAAATTAAGACAAAAAGAAAAACACCCAAGTATTACTTTCTAACATTGTAACCTTTCTTATATTTAATTTTATTGAATTTTATGAAAACATTTATATAAACTCGTACATGCATCTATTTCCAATAACTTTCCTTTCAACTGGGCATGAAAATGTTATTTCGTTTCTAATCAGGTACAATCTTATCCCATTTACTTTAAATCAATTTGTTTTTACAGTTGATGCTTTGCTTCTCTTACCAAAGGTTTTTTCTTACTAAATGTAAACAATTCTTTCACTTCACCTCTAAACCTTGATCCACTAAGGAAGTAAATGAAAAAGTTCAAGCACGAGTTTGAGTAAAGAAGAAATCTGAATATGTTCATCAAGAAACGTATATCGCCAATTTGTTCGACTCCAAGAAAGCCTTGAATCTTGTAAACCATAAAGACAATGTTGATGGGCATAACAGTGACGATGAAAGCAATATTAGTGATTACCAACGTGACTGTTATTTGCCAAACATCGTAGCCTTTGGTCGACAGTTTCTTTCTTTTAATTCTAAAAAGCTGGACAATTATGATGATTGTTGATACTAAAATAATCAGAAATGGAATCATGAAACTCAAATTTATAACGCTCAGATCAAAAACATAAAAACTGTAGTACTCGCTAATGAAAACGCAGTCTTTATCACCAGAGTTATCAAAAGCAAAAGCAAGGCAAACCGTGAACAATATATGGGCTGACCATATCCCAATAATAACACGTTTGGCATTAAACGGTGAGCAAATGAATTTCACTTTATGTGGTATTGATATGCTGATGACTCTCTCTATAGCGATGACTGCAAGGGTCCACGAAGCGTTCATTGCACAAGTGTAAAGCGACCCCGTAAACACTTTACATAACACATCTCTAGGAATATAACTGTTCACTTTATACAGATCATTAAGCCAATTCCTTAATGGGCCTACCAACACTATGAGAATTTCCGACACCGCCAAAGACGTCAAATACATGGATGTTGTAAACGATCTATTCCTCCTTTTGGTAAGAACTATGATAATAACCGTGTTTCCGAAGATACCAACGATGACGATAACTATCAACCCCACCTTGTTCAATAGATTTCCTTTTGGTATTATGGTCTCGTCTGTGTCTGAGTAGAACTCATACGTGTCGTTGGATGATGAACTGGTATTTGAAGTATTATCATTAGAAAGATCATCCGCGTCTACACCAGCTGAGGTTACCAAGGAGCTTTGTATTATCATGAATAAACAAGCGGCAACACACAGTTTTCCCATAGTTAATCCAGAAAAGTAAATGCTGTTTTGACGATTCAGATAGATTGTCGCTCTGTCAACTGTAGAATTCTGCAATGCATCCTTTTATAAAGGGAAATACGCCTTCTTATTTACGATAATCTCTCAAAGTAAAAATTATTCTCGGGAGACAAACATTCAAAATGTGATATGATAGGCTTTTGCGGCAATAAATTACTTATAGTGAATTGGTTTTTTCCATAAGTATTTCAAATACTGATAAAAAGAAAACAATACAAATATCTCAATTGGACATACTAAAAGCTATTGCTTGAAAAAAAAATGTTGATAAAGTTCTAAGTTATTTCGTATGAACATTTAAATGATGAGTGTTTTGTTCTGGAACATTTTATTATCTGCTATTATTGATATACGTTATATAGAATCGTGAATCTCGCAATTGCCTTCAACATACATACAAAATACTTTGGTTTTTTGTTGTTATGGTGGATACTAAAAAATCGCACGAAGACAGTCTAGGTCATATGGCGACTTTCCAGCTTTACTTGTGGAGGTAGACCTCTGGTGTCCCTCAGAACATTATTACAAAGTTATTTATATACAATTTAAATAATTATGAAACTGTTCCTTTTTTACTATTTTTTCCTATAATGTTTTGTTTCGTTTTGGTAAGCATCCTGTATATATGAAAGACTGTTGGTCTTATCATAGTTAAGGTTCTCTAGTGACTGAACATAGACGGTTTTCACATTCAATGTCACTATGACCTTGACATTGAGCATTTACGTTCAAAAACAATAGGAGATTCTACTAAAGGGTAATCATCATGTGTAATTTGAAGGTTATGTGTGTGATGGTTCTCTAGTTATTGAGCGGTAAAGCCATTGCCCACAAAACGACGGACTTGCATACATTATAACAACACAAAATACCGTTTTCTTCGGTCAAAACAAAAATCAAAACAAAATAATTGCAATGTTCATTACCTGTTCCGCTATGTTAGTAAGGCAATTTCTTTTTCAGAACAGAGTAATCCTCATGCTGAACAACTTCAAGTGCTGAAATCTCATTAAAAACGTATGTACACCTTATGTTGAAAAGAGATTGGTGGGAACAAATCATTTCCTGTGCAATAATGTACATGTATGTGTTTTGCTATTGTCAAAATAAAGTTCATTATAAGTGCAATACTAGGATCTTTCATATGTCAAAATATTATTTTGATGTTCACTAAAACCTTTTTTCACTTTTGAGAGATATCTACGTTTGTTACAGCCCATAGCAGTTGTCACGTGTTGTCGCGTGCTACTATATTTGGTGAATAATTGTTAATTGTTCTTATGTTTCAATTTATGGCGTTATTAAATGTCTTTTCACCAAGCACTCATTTCTTTAACATTTTTATTATTCATTAGAATTGAAGAATATTAAAATTGTTAACAGCGTTTTAATTCCCGTGCTACAATTGTAAAAAATCACCAAGTAAATAATATCCCGGATTGGCTGAAAGGCAACTCCATAGTAGTCAGCAAGGACTCGTATAAATACTACATTATAAAGGTGTTTTGGGGTACAGAAGTAATCAAGTAATTGGTACATTCCTGGTAGCCAAAGATACTTATGTTTTCATATTCTAAAAGCATTCAAAATGATACTTCAATCGTGATTTAAAAAACAAATTCTTTCGAAAAATCGTGCTTTGATATCATGACACAATGGCTTTTTATTCCATTTCGTTTCATATGGATGTCACAATAGAGAATAATAAATACGGTGAACAATTAATAAAGAAGGTGATGTATATCTAGGTAGCTGGAAAATGATTTTGTACAAAAGGTTGTCAATTATTCCCGTATGCATAATGTACTGAATAAAACCTTTAGCAAGAAATAGACTTTTGTTAAAATATTCTTTAATGAATTTTGTAAATGATAAAAAAAGTATATTTCGGTAAAAATATGATTGAAAATATGTCTGACAATCGCAATAATTTATGAATTCCCATTGATGTTAAAATTTAAACAAATCCGAATTAATGTCAACAGGCAATATTTTGTACTTTCGGATTCTACAACCATAGTTATAAGTATATAGATTATGTCCTGTTTATTCTTATGTCTATAAATTTATTTAATTTAGGTGGACTTTTACTATCCGTTTACATTTTTACATGTACTTTCTCCGTTCTGTGCACATTTACTGTTATGTTCGAGGTCCTTATCCGACCGAAGTTTGACGGAAAGGGTCGAAAAGTAACGATTGTGTCGAGCCCTGGGTGGAATAGAGGGGACATTTCGAGTAATTGACCGGCTCCGCTAAATAATCAACCACAATATTTTTGACTCACTCCCGCTATTTTTGCGCCAAAAAAAAAAAACAAGACAAGTTTGTACTTCTTTAAAGAGATGCATGCCAGAAGATCCTATCGTGTTTTTCTAATCTTATTTTCAGAACTAAAATCATCATCATCATATCCTCAACAACACCATCATCCTCATTGTAACATGATGAGTTAAACTGTAACATGATATTCTAGGTGCGTACACTGAGCTATGTTAACACATGTCTTATATATAATTTAGAGTTACGATCATAAACGGAGTTTGAGCACATATACTTATGTCGTTCATAAACCCATGTCGTAACAATCATCATCACCATTATTATTATTATTATCATTATCATCATCATAAACATCATCATCATAATCATCATCACCATCATCATTATTATTATTATTATTATTACTATCATCAGCATTGTCATCATCTCTAAATAACTATCCACATACATGCCTCGTAGTATATATAGGTGTACAAACCGGGCCTCTTATCTGGTAAAAGTTGATACAATATCCGAACATACATTGAAAAATGGCCAAAAAAAAACAACAATATTTTAAGGAAATTAACAATGTCGTGCCAAATTCATCAGTTATTTATTACATTGTAATTGTATTCAGCATGATTGTATATAATCAAAAGAAAATGTTGTTTTCAAATATCGTAAAACTCTTAACGCTGCCATCCCATCCGTCCCATTATTCATAGAAAAGCTCTTAATTAAACATTTAAAAAAAGAGAGGGTGACCGGTTTCGATTTTTGTAAAACTGATGTACAGAGGTATATAATATTCATACGCGCTTGGTGTTTAAACGTAAACGCTACATGCAAAGTAAACCGATCGATAAGATTTAACATTTACATAATTATTCATATCTTTTTAAAGTATAGGGAAGAAAAATAGATTTCATAGGTAAATTCGTTTGATTCGCTGTCATCGTTCTTAAGTGAACGCATGTGGATTAACAAACAATACGTTGAGAAATAAAGTAAGTAAGATCTGACGATAATATCAGGAAAAAACTGTGGAGGTGACAGCGAAAGATGTAAAAAAAAACGATTATTGTTGCAATGACATTTAATGAGCAGCAGAAAACATCTTACGTGGATTTAAATATAACACTGAAAAGATTTTAATGTAATGCGATATATTGGGAAAAAAATACACGTCTGACATGTGACTAAATAATCTGGACAAAAAAAATTGAGAATATAAAATTACAAACAACAAAAAGAAATATTTAATGTAACTCAATAATCGGACACCATTTGTCAACATATCGAGAAAAAATACCAATCATAAATAATGGAGGATTCAGATGTTGATGACGATATTGCAGATGAGGTAGGACCCCAACATTTACACCGACGAGTTTCAAACCAGCTTAAAAACATAGGTGATAAATTACAGACCACTTATTCTAGAGAAGAAGATTGTGATACGATTTCCACGTATATGCATGACCTTGCAAACGAAGTCCTCAATTACATAGTTTTTGAAACATTTCGATTCGTGTGTGACGCTGTGGTAGATTTAATCCACTAATAAATTTCAAAACGTATTGAAATTCATAATCTTTACATTTGTACATAATTACTGCAAATTTCGATAACGAAACTTACACCAGCGTTAGACTATACATAACTGTTCATTTAATGTTATTCATACATTAACTTTTTATAAAAATAATTGTTTATGTTTAAAGTTTTGATTTTCTAATAGAAGTTATGTACTGAACTTACTTGTCAGTGTGAAACATTGATAATTATCTGCTTTAAAAAAAGTACTTAAGCTTGTGTTAAGAATGGACGACAACGTCAAACAACGAAAATGATATCATTCTTTTACTGATAACAAGGACATTGTTCTCAGGTATTCAAAATAAAAACTAGGAAATTTAGAAAAACGATAAAAAAATATGTTTTTCTTTTAAATGATACGCTACAATTTTATTTACCTTCCTGTGATACCAAAAGGGAAATAAAATTGTAAGTTAATCTTGTCCTGTACAAATAATACTGATTACTATAAATTTATCTACAAGTAGAGATTTTGATGCTAAAGCATCAAGTCGCCGGATAGAAAAATGATTGTATTATCATAAATACAAGAAAATTTAAGTTTAATGGTTCAAGTATAAAAACAAGTAAAATGGTTTCCTGCGGGGAACATTTTTGATTATATAAAGATATTTCATTTAACTATCTTCAACAATGTTTGGGTGGGTGGATAAATAAACGTTTGTATCAGGAATATAGTTGACAATAATCGATCAATATAGAAGAAGGTCTTTGGAAACTGGTGACCGTTAATGACCGGAGAAGGTCGAACATAAAACAATTTTTTCTTTTTAAGAAAATGATTAAACAGGCCTACCATTTTATAAATAATTCCGAGCAAAAAAATAAAAAGCAAACACACAAGTTTTCGCAGAAAACATCTCTATTTATTATGGCAGATGCCACTGCGAATATTTTAATTTTGTAGATTTTCAGTATAAACAATTTATTGTTTGTAACATTTTGAGATACATATTAAAGAAACATTGATAATTTTCAAACACATCATTCAAGTTTTTCCACCTTAAACGGTATTATAATTATAGAAAATTAAAAGTATCACGTAATAGTTTTTTGTTCTTAATTAGGTGTAATTCTTATTCCCTAGAGGATTATCCGTAACGTACCGGCAAAACGGTATTTAGCCAGGTTTTCGAAAAGGTCAATTAACCAATCATGTACGGCTTACAGATCACATGCTCCTCCAAGTACCGAAAACAGGTCACGTGCTCCTCCATGCCTCAAAAGTAAAACGCGTACCAATACCCTGCGGTCTCCAGACCGCAAGGAATAAGAGGAACAATGAGTTGAGTAATGTTTGCCACTGATGCTTGTAAGGCAAGTGCTATGCTGGTAATTCTTCTTGTAATTGTACTTTATACATATACTGCTGAACCATACATTGAAATCCGTATAGGTTACTTGTTCAGATTCAGATAATTACCGACAAATAATTACCGATCATCGAATATTTGCAAAGTAACTATGAAAATATAAATGTTTAATTATTTCACGAAGCAATACAATTTTACTGTAAAAGTGTTGTACCTCATTATTATGTGCTATAGAAAAAATATATAATTTAGTTGAAATCAATACATGTATTCCCATCGTTACATAATTATGATCAGAGACATAGATATCTATGTCTCTGTTATGATATAAAAAATTAACGTTTAATTGCCTTTCAGTGCGATAAACTATCAACACAAAGATAGTTTGTTATTTTTTTTTCCATGTATCTAACACGATTCCGGACCCCTAACGTCATACTGTTTTCCAAACCTGCGTGACGGAAACCGACGGAATATACCAAAATCATCGTTTACCATTATATTTATATTTCAATAATGTGCCTCTTAAGCATAACATTATTTTGGGATGTTCAACTTAAACTAAACTGTTGAACTTTCTTGTCGAAAGTTTGACAGAAAGGGCCAAGTTTAACTCTTTACCAAAAAGAAAGGAAACGATTTCGAAAATTTATTTTTAATGTGTAAAATATGAGTAAACAGCTTTTTCTAATGATATAAAGTATGAAACTGATAAATGAAAAATAACTTATGTAATTATCTGTACAAAATTACAATGATTTGCATCTTATTAGTTACCACCATTAACAAGTTACATGTACCTGTCTTATCAGCAACCTGTTACTATTAATAGATTTTATAACGCTATACAACATATACAAGTAAAATGGTTTCCTGCGGGGAACATTTTTAATGATATAAAGATATTTCATTGAACTATTTTCAACATTGTTTGGGGGGGGGGGGGGTAAATAAACGTTTGTATCAGGAATAATAGTTGACAATAATCGATCAATATAGAAGAAGGTCTTTGGAAACTGGTGGAGAGGGTCGAACATAAAACAATTAATTATTTCTTTTTAAGAAAATGATTAAATAGGCCTATCAGTTTATGAATAATTCCGAGCAAACAAAGAATAAAGTAAACACACAAGTTTACACAGAAAATATCTCTATTTATTATGGCAGATGCCACTACGAATATTTAAATTTTGTAGATTTTCAGTATAAACAATTTATGGTTTTTAAAATTTGATATAGATTTTAAAGAAACATTGACTATTTTCAAACACATCATTCAAGTTTTTTAACCTTAAACGGTGGAATAATTATAGGAAATTAGAAAAATCACATAATAGTTTTTTGTTCTTAATTATGTGTAATTCGGACTAATTCCCTAGAGGTAAATCCGTAACGTACCGGCAAACGGTATTTAGCTAGGTTTTCGAAAAGGTCAATTAACCAATCATGTACGGTTTGCAGATCAAATGCTCCTCCATGTACCAAAAACAGGTCACGTGCCCCTCCATGCCTGAAAAGTTAAACGCGTACCAATACCCTGCGGTCTCCAGACCGCAGGGAATAAACATGTAGTCACGTGATTCTTACGAAAGACCAGGGAGAATTTGTTTATAATTAGATAAAATAATGTAATATAATAGTTCTCATAAAATATAAACAACCAAATAATTCTTAAGTGTCATTTCAAATATCATTCATGATTTATATATTATAAAATAGCAACGCTTGACACATAGAAAAAAGTAAAAGTTACCCTAATAATTAATGACTGATCCCTGGGGATACGTTATTGATTCATTTTATGAAAATTGTAACGTTGCTTTTTTAGATGTCATTATGTGCATATTTCATTTCATTGAGCAAAGTCATCATATGTTTAATTTTTTGAGATTACTGAAAAATAATTGTTGTCATTAATTGTTCAATGATTGATATGCTTTTAGTTTCAGATTTTAAGGGCTTCTCCTACCATAGGTATAATATTAAACTATTACAAATATAGTCGCCGGTTTCTACCGGCGACTAATAAATAAACAGATACAAATAAGCCAGCACAATATAGCCTTTTGTTCCGCCTTTTTACGGCAATTTAATGCATATTGAGCAAGCCAGAGAATCATGGCCTCCAGATACCCATGTGGCATTGGTGTAAAAATAGTACCCATTTCCGGATTGATTGGTCGGAATTTATTGCAACTAGCCAATGAAGTAGGTCAATGCCTCCACACTCCGGCAACATAAGAGACATATGTCTGCTAAATGCCTGTGAAGCGTTGACGTTTTCCAATGCAGCAATTTTGTGCTTTCCCTTCATAAACTCAACGAAAGTTCGTAATAATAATCACCAAGTTTCGGACGCCACGCATTCCATGCATTGTTTGATTTTTCTTGCTAATTAGCCAGTGCAATAGTGTTTTTGTGGTTGTTGTTTTGTTGTTGTTGTTTTTGTTAGAGATAATAGAGATAAAGAGAAATATTACATAAAGTAATCACCATGGATTGATTAAGCCACACTGCAGTGATCAGGCTGTCGCCGTGCTTTATTATTAGATAGAGCTATCACCCGGGCTGTGTGAGCTTTACTGTATTCCTTAACTATCATCGTGCTTTATTTGAGATAAGAAAATCGTAATTTATATCGCATATAAATTCGTTTATGTTTTATAAGTAACCATCACCAATTTCTTTAAGATATGTATTTCAAGCCTATACTGTAACGATAATTAATCTGTTCCATATGTCTGGAATTTACAACTGTATATTTCTTTGATCTTATGCTTTTCACGGTCTGTCGTTCCTCCTTTGGTTGGACAGTTTGGTGGTTTTTATTGTCCAACTTTGTGTCATCTATTATAACGTTTGCTACAATTGTTTTCTATATGAAAGCGTATGGTAATCTTTGAATATATCATAATCTATTCTTAGACAATAAAGACGTCTGGCTCTGCCAGACATTATCAATCAAAGTTCTGTGTTTGTGTTAACTCTACTGATTATGACACAAATTAACAAAGAGGAACATGTACCGTGGTAATAGTAAAACATAAAATCGTAATTTATATCGCATATTAATTCGTTTATGTTTTATTAGTAACCATCACCAATTTCTTTAAGATATGTCTGGAATTTACAACTGTATATTTCTTTGATCTAATGACTGCACAATTACAGCAGGAGGCGCGCAAATTGTACACTTTCACATGGGAAGGGAGATGGCTTGGTTTGATTAAGTTGTAATGAATCACGCTAAACTTTTCATTCATTGAAATGCGCGCGATTGACAACTTCTATAAATGATCATTTTTTTGGAACTGGAATAACATTTGTAGTTAAATACTGCAATACTTATACATATATATTCTTTTTTATCTTCCCTTACCTCCCCTCCACCCACCGGAACTAGAAGTGAGTTAAATAACTTCATTTAACTTGGATATTTTGTATTTTAATGTAATGTTTTTTTGTAGTCTTTATCTATCACATTGGACTTTACCTGTATAAGTTTACATTTGTTTTTGTTTTACTTTATATTTTTGCATATTATCATGTTTTACTCAAAATGTATCAACTTAATTTTATGTTATCAGCGTACTTACTTGAAGTAAAGGGTTTGTGAAATATTTTTCAAGGATGTAGCCCTACATCAAGTGGTACTAGACACAAGATAAAAGGGCACAGGTTTCCAGACTATGGTTTTTCCTGGGCGAGTCGACCACGATTTAAAAAATATCTTATGAACAGTAGTTTATATTATATATACAATATATCTATATATATATATGTTGGGTGTTTTTGTTGCCCAACATTGTGTCATCTATTATAACGTTTTCTATATGAAACCGTATTTGAAGTTTTTGGTAATCTTAAATTTGATTATATCATAATCTATTCTTAGATAATAAAGACGTCTGGCTCTGCCAGACATTATCAATCAAAGTTCTGTGTTTGTATTAACTCTACTGATTATGACACAAATTAACAAGGAGGAACATGTACCGTGGTAATAGTAAAACATAAATACATGTATAAGATAGAGCTAACACCATCGACTGTATGAGCTTAACGGTATTCCTTGAGGCTGTAAATGCGCTTTATTTGAAATAAGAAATATATTCAAATATTAGATAGGTTTATCACCGTGAGCTTAGTGAGCTTTACTGTGTTCCTTGAGATTATCACCGTGCTTTATTTGAGACAAGAAATATTAGACATAGCAACCACCGTAGGCTGTGTGAGCTATACTGAATTTCGTAAGAATATTACCGCGCTCAATTTGAGATAACGTCACCGTGGGATGTTTATGCTATACTCTATTCCTTGAGGCTATCACCATATGTGCTAAATTTCAGAAAAGAAATATTAGATAGAGCTATCTCTTTAAGCTCAGTGAGCTATGCTGAATTCCTTGAGACTTTGACCGTGCTTTATTTGAGATGAGAAATATTAGACCTATCTTTGTTGACTTAGTGAACTACACTTCTTTACCTGAGGGCTGAGGCTATCATCGTGCTTAATTTGAGGTAAAAATATTAGTCAAGGCTATCACCGTGGGTTGTTTGATCTTCACTGTATTCCCTAAGGATACCAACGTGCGTACATTTGAATCAATTGCTATTAGGTTTCATCGCGGGTTTTGTGAGCTTTAGTATATTCCCTGAGGCTATCAGCGTTTTGAGATATGAACCACTAGATGCATTGCTATTATGAGTTGTTTCAGCTTAACTGTATTCCCTGTCAAGCTGTCACCTTGGGCTGAATTTCAAATAACAAAAATTGGACAGGGCTATCACTGTGGGCATATTTGTAATAGGAATTATTAGATAGGATCATCACCGTGGGTTATATGAGCTTTACTATATATTCCCTAAGACATTCATCGTGGGTGAGTTTGAGATAGGAACAATAAGATAGGGATATCACTGTGGGTTGTGTGGGCTTTACTGTATTCCCTTAGGCTCTCGACGTGGGTGAATTTGCGATAAAAACTATTAGATTGGGCTATCACCGTAGGTTAAGTTAATTGTCCTGTATTCCCTGAGGCTCTCACCGACGGTATATTTATGATATTAGAGAGGGAAAACCGCGGGTTGTGAGAGCTTTTTCTGTTTTTCCTGAGGACTCTCATTCTGGTTTTATTAGTAATAAGAACTATAAGATACGGCTATCACCGTGGGTTGTGTAAGCTTTACTGTATTCCCTGAGCCAGCCTCTAACCGTGGGAGAATTTGAGATAGGAACTATTAGATAGGGCTATCATCGTGATATGTGTGAGCTTTACGGTATTCCCTGAAGCTATCATCGTGGGTGAATTTGCGATAAAAACTATTAGATTTGGCTATCACCGTAGGTTAAGTTAATTGTCCTGTATTCCCTGAGGCTCTCACCGACGGTATATTCATGATGACAACTATTAGAGAGGGAAAACCGCGGGTTGTGAGAGCTTTTTCTGTTTTTCCTGAGGACTCTCATTCTGGTTTTATTAGTAATAAGAACCATAAGATACGGCTATCACCGTGGGTTGTGTAAGCTTTACTGTATTCCCTGAGCCAGCCTCTAACCGTGGGAGAATTTGAGATAGGAACTATTAGATAGGGCTATCATCGTGATATGTGTCAGCCTTACAGTATTCCCTGAGGCTATCATCGTGGGTGAATTTAAGATAAGAACTATTGGACAGGGCTATCTTTCGGTTATGTGAGCTTTACTGTATTCCCTGGGGCTAACAACGTGGGCTAATTTGAGATAAGAATATTAGATATGGCTATTACTGTAGGTTGTGTGAGATTACCCGTATTCCCTGTGGCTATCACCTTGGGTTCATTTGAGCTTTTGTTTATTCCCTTGGGCGATCACCGTGGGTTACATTGAGATAAGATCTATCAGATAGATAGCGCTATCACCATGAGTTGTGTGTGTTTCTGTATTCCCTGTAGCTATCATTGTGGGTGAAATTGAAACAGGACCTATCTGATAGGGCTGGGTTGTGTGAACGCTACTGTATTCCCTGAGGCTGTCATCGTCGGTGAATTTGAGAAAGGAACTCTTAGCTAGGGCTTTCACCGTGGGTTTTGTCGCAACTTTTGTGATCTTTTCTCAATTCCCTTGGACTATCACCGTAAATTAATTTGAGATAAGAAATATTAGATAGGGCTATCATTGTGGGTTGGGTGATCATTTCTGTATTCCCTGGGGCTTAGGTGAATTTGAGATAATAATATTAGATAGGGCAATAACCGCGGGTTGTGTGAGCTTTACTGTATAAACTGGGCTACCACCCTGGGTTATTTCAGATGAGATCTATTAGATAGGGCTATCACAGTGGGTTGTGTGAGCTTTACTGTAGTCCTATCAGGCTATCACCGTGGTTGAGAAATGATACTATTTGATAGGGCTATAACCGTAAGTAGTGCGAGCTCTACTGTATTCCTTGGGGTAATTTGAGATCACTTTATGTTGTGTGAGCTTTACTGTATTCCCTGGGCTATTACCGTTTGTTAGTTTGAGGAATGATATTATTAGATGGCTATTACCGTTATTTTGTGTGAGCTTTACTGTATTCCTTTAGTGTTGTTATCAACAGGGGTTAATTTGAGATAAGATCTATTTAGATAAGGCTGTCACTGTGCGTTGTGTGGGCTTTTCTGTATCCCCTGCTGCTACCACCTTCGGGTTTATAAAACTGTTTGGGGGATAAAAACTATTGGTTTAAACTATTACCTAAGACTGTCACCATGTGTTAATTCTAGATAAGAACTATTAAATAGGACAATCACCATGGGTTTCGTGAGCTTAACTGTCTTCCTTGAGGCTGTCATCGCCCATGAATTTGAGAAAGGAAGTATTAGTTGGGTTATCACCGTGGGTTGTGTGAGCTTACTATATTTCCTCGGGCTATCACCTCGGGTTAATTCGAGAAAAGTAATCTTACATAGGGCTATCTAGGGCTATCACCGTGGGTTGTGTAAGTTTTACTGTTTTCCCTGAGGCAATCACCGTGGGTTGTGTGAGCTTTACTGTATTCCCTTAATCATATTCTAACTGTCGCTGCACTACCCCACGCTCGTAGCGAAGAGTACCGGAGCGAAAACGATGATCTGATTTTAGATAAGAACTATTAGACAGGGCTATCGCCGTGGTTTTTTTTTTTAGTTTAACTGTATTCCCTTGGTATTAGAGCGATTAGATAGAGCTATAGAAAATAAATTTAATATTAATCTTCAAAATTCATTTGCAATGATTGACAACTTGACAACTCTTGTATACGGTCTTTAAATTGGTCTTCTGGTATGTCTGCAAGCAAAATGTAGTTCTTTTGTAAAAACTCTTAATCATGTCTTAAAAAAATATTTTTTTAAGATTTTCCCTTGATGTTTCATAAAAGGTGCAACTAATGCTCTATAAAATGTGAAATTGTTTCCACTTCTTCACAATTACAGAGGCTAGTGCTTTAACCCTTATCTTGATAGATAATATCCAATTTGTAGCTGAAGTATACGTAATTGCCTTTGGTTGCTTTAGCTACTGAAATTAACTTTTTTGGGTTGGACTGTTTCATATTTAATTCTACATTAAATATGTATTGTTTCATATTTAATTAATTCCTCATTAAATATTGCATACAGTACCTTTAGGCTCCGCCTACTTAGTGTACTGACCAAATGACTTCATATTGTTAGACAGTCTAAGAAATAAACTCATAGTATCAACATCTCGTATTCTCTGCATCCACACCAAATAAACACACATAAAACAGGACTTGAGGCATGAGTCCACGAAAGAGATGCCTGCAAGTTTCAACAATTTACCACCTTCGCTGCCATTTAAAGATGAGAAATTGTCTAGCTTTGTGGCGAATGTCATTTTAACTTATTACAGTAGGCCTAAGTGAATCTTCAGATAGAAGTGATAAACAGAATTTTTCAATGTGCGAGTGTTTTTATTACCGAATTTTGCGACGGATGCACCCTCTAGCGCGTCCAGAGCTATATATCATCTTCACATGGGATTTCGACGTCTACAATCGAAAAGTGGCTCTTTAACAAATAGTACAAGATTTGATCATATAAAGCACACACATAATGTCAGAATATGTTGAAAGCGTTTATGTTACTTTGCAAAAGTAATACATGTATGTAATTTTTGTGAAAAATATGTAGACACTTCAGTTTCGAAATGTGCATCTAAAATGACCAAAAGCCATCAGTTTGTAAATTTCATTTTTTTTCCTGGGGTACCCCCAGACACCCCCTGCAAAAGGGGGGAGTTTGGTTATTTCAAACATAAGCCCCACCCCAAACGAAATTGTATGGGCCGGCAATGTAATAACAGAGTAAATCTTCTCTCCCTTAACAAATCTTTACCTATTTTGTCTGCATAATACATGTATACATGTGCACTGTTCCACCACATGTTTTAAATGTCCCTAATTCTTGAGGAAAATATTACTTTCTTATAAAATAATTTATGTGACGGTGACCTAAAATGGAACAAATAAAATTTAGAATATTGCAAGGTACGTGTCATGTCCCTTGTATAAAAAAGACTGGAGTCTAATAAACTTAATAGCTCAACTATTCGAAGAATAGTGGTGCTATCCCTCTCAACTTAATGTCAGTGTCCGCGTTGGCATGCCACTTTGAATAAAGATATGGGGGACAACGTCCAGCTTGTTAAGCGCCACTAAAATATGTACTCGTAACTTCACAAATACTTTTGAGATCCTCCGTAATAGGAGATGCAAAGCCAATAACTTTAGCTCATGGATTTTTTTACAGAATTATGGACCATTTTTGAACCAAATTAATCTTGCTTATTTTTTCTCATGTAATATCATTGAAGGGTACTAAAGTTTTTTAATTGGATGTCACTTTCCAAAACAAATTTTCTCTAAAACTCTTAACTCTAAGGTGGGTTTTACAGAATTATGGTCCTTCGATCGTGAACTTAAGGTACTGATTGAAGGTATTTACTATGTTTTCGTGACCATAAATAGAGGCCATTACTCGACTGATCATTAGCAATTTGTTAGCTCGGAAAATTCTTGGTCAAAGGGACCAAAAGTCTAAAAAAATGAATTTCCTACATACATGTGTAGATCAGCCGGTGCACTTAAAACAGAAATATAAGCAAAAGATAATTAAGAAATATACTCAGAAATAATATGAAAAATCATACTTTGTGCTTTTCTTAGCCTGATTTGGGTGAACAGCGTTGTACATAATGCTTTTCAATTTTGGGTCATTTTCCACAACTAGAATAATTAGTCTGGGAACACAGAGATATCTAGAGGGCGCATGAAACAAGTTATTTAGCTAGTCCTTCATAAAATGGAACCTTAGGGTACCTTATTGGAAAATCATTTCCAGTCTTATCATGCCAAATTACCTCGGTATAGTTCTTTAAGTTTTTGTATGTTACATCAATTTTCAGATCTGAAGGCATTAATTTGAAACCAAATACAAATACATGTATATGTTTTCGGGATCATTTAATGAAGGCCATGAATCTAACATAGATTTAACAGAGTAATAGCCTTTTTTGAGGTTAGAAAATTCGTAGTTAAAGCTTTGCAAGCAAATCAATCTTTAGAAAGACATGTATATACTGGTTGTATTCATTTAAAACTTAAACATATAACATCAGTTTTCGAAAGAAAAAAGAAAATACTCACATGTTACACGTGTCTTTGGATCATAATTGGAGGTATCTATCCAAGGTCCATAAAACTCAGGCATATAATTTTACTGCCCTTTGTGAATATTGAAATTTCTTGGTGCAACATGACTGATGTTTAACCCTTTTTGGCAGCATTTATGCAATCCCGACGCATGCAGTGCTTTCAGCACTTTGATTTTGATTTTCGTTATATTGCTGAGATTGACGGAAAGGACCGAAAGGTTGCGATTGAGATGGACGAAGGGTTGTGAAATATTTATTTGATTTATATAGCATTTTTACTGCTTTCTTTGAAATTGTGCTTTTTCAAGTTATTCCCCCAAAAAGAATTTTAATCTGTTTTAATCCAGTGCTTTGAATTTGCTTATGTGACATGGTTAATTTATTATTTTCTAAAAAATATCATTCGTACCTGAATCTTTTCGTACCTAGTTATATGACATATTGATAACAATGTTTTTTAATTATTAAAAGTTGACATTGTAAATAATAAGAATTAAAAGTAGAAATAAATGAAGAAGTAATATACTGTACCTAAAGTTTAAAACAGATACGAAGAAAAAATTAATAAATATTTGAACAAAATTATTTTAATCATTCCTAAGATTTTTATGCCCCCACAATGTGGGAGCATATAGCGTTGCACTTGTCCGTCCGTCCGTCAGTCAGTCAGTCAGTCAGTCCGTCCGTCCCGAAATCTTGTGAACGCAACTCCTCTTAAACCGGATGGCAGATTTTGCTTAAACTTACAGGGATGAACAACCTTAATGTGTAGATGGTAGTAAAGGAAGGAATTTTGCTGTGACCAAATTTAACAGAATTATGGCCCTTTGTTGATTTTTTCACTAGATACTATGTAGAAATTTTGTGAACGCAACTCCTCTTAAACCTGTTGGCAGATTTTGCTTAAACTTACAGGGATGAACAACCTTAATGTGTGGATGGTAGTAAAGGAAGGAATTTTTGTTGCGACCAAATTTAACAGAATTATGGCCCTTTGATGATTTTTTCATTATATACTATGTAGAAATTTTGTGAACGCAACTCCTCTTAAACCGGATGGCAGATTTTGCTTAAACTTACAGGGATGAACAACCTTAAGGTGTAGATGGTAGTAAAGGAAGGAATTTTTGCTGTGACCAAATTTTACAGAATTATGGCCCTTTGATGATTTTTTCACTATATACTTTGATGTAGAAATTTTGTGAATGCAACTCCTCTTAAATCGGATGGCAGATTTTGCTTAAACTTCCAGGGATTTACAACCTTAATGTGTAGATGGTAGTAAAGGAAGGAATTTTTGCTGCGACCAAATTTAACAGAATTATGGCCCTTTGTTGATTTTTAGTTTTCAACTTGTGGCACATGTAGTCCAAAAAATATTTGACCTAGAGTCATAAGATTGACAGAACAGTGGCGTGTGGGGGCATCCGTGTCCTATGGACACATTTCTAGTTTATTATGGCTCGGATTTAACCATTTGACTGTTACAGGGTGGGACCATTATAATCTAATAGGCCTACTATAAGTAATGAATGTAGTTAATTCAGAGTTGCTGCTGTTCCCTTGTGTTTGTAAAATTTATAATCATCTATGCCCAATTTTAAAAAAAAATATATTTTTCCAAATTTTCAGGGGCTTAGCTGAAGAAATTGAGCTTTTAGAGGCAATATACATTGAAGAATTGGAGGTTCAGAAGAATGAAAAGTATAAATTTTAGAATAGTATTTAATTTATCTGTTAACCTAAATATCATGCCAGCACCGACATATCCCGGATTTCATGTCCTTACCACAGCTGCCAACACTAATCAGCACTGTCATACTGATAAGAAATAATTACCAGTAAATGCAGGAGAAATTATTTTAATTGTTTCCAAAATCTTGGGTCAAGTTAAACATAAATTATCCAGGATGGTGCGAATGTTTTCGGTTTTTATTCATTTGTAAAAAGTTCAGAAAAATGGCAGAAGGGCAAAATAGACGAATGCATGTGCAAGATGTCTTAGAACAATTGTTTGATAATGAAAATATATATAATTCTAGTTCTAGTGACACTGATAATTATTTTGATCAGTCAGAAAATGAGCAGGAATATATTGAGGATTTATTACATAATTTGCTTAATAATTTTGGTACATTTTTACATTTCTTATGATATTTGTATATCTTTAAAAAAAATATATAGGTTTAAATATCAAATAATAATAATAAGGTAGAACGAGAGGTTTAAATCACCTAACCCCAATTAACCTAAACCCAGCTGTTTTTTACGTAAATTAATTTGGCACTGCAGGTATTTAGCAGTGGTAGTTTACTCGGCATGATTGTTTAATATAATCATACCGTATATATTTTTATGATTCCAATTCTTTTTGTTCTTTTTTTTTTTTTAAAAAATCTTCCAAAAATTGTAAGTAATGTTTTTTTTTTATTTTATAAATATACATAGGGCTTAATAATGTTTATGTTTTTGACATTGACTAAAAGAAATTCATTATAGTGAATTTTCAAACTTTTAATTGCAATTTATTAAGCGATTCACTTTTAATGACTTAACAGCTTCTTTAGTCTAAATCAATATTGGGAGTGTCGTTTTTAATAATTTTTCTAATACAGGTTTAATAATATATTTTAGGAATGAAGTTGACAAGATTACTCTACAGTTACACCCATCAACAGGAGAAGATCTTGAGAAGAGATATGTTTGCATGACTCTCATACTTGGCTTGTCAACACAGGTATGTCTGTACCTTTTGGAGTGAGTGTCTTTCATGAAAGGGAACTATCCAGCCAATCTGTGCTTCTTCTGCCACCTTATGCCTGATATTAAATGAACTGGTTGAGGGACACCAAGGATTTTCTTCACCAGTAAAGCAGGAAAGTCACAATATGGCCCAGCGCTTTTTCTCACTTAATTGGGAGGAGGGCTTAGCCTCTCGATTTGGGGAAAAATTTCAATTGGGAAGAGGCCTTTTAGTTTGTTATATAAGCAGGAAAGTCACAATATGGCCTTAACTGTGTCAGTGGGACATAAAGTCCTGCTGGGAAAAGAATATAATTATTATTAAAAGTGGCATAATGATTTGTCCATTCCACAAGTATAGAGCCATATGGGCTAGCTACCTCATGTGGGATCAGGCTCTATACTGTTTGTTGTTCGTTTTGATTACATTAATAAAGAATTTAAAATGAAGAGAGTCAAATTCAAAAAAGTATACATGTAAGTATATTTCACAAAATTACCTGGGAAAGAGTTGAACACAATATTCCAGTCATACCTACTGATATGTACTTTACACCGAAACAGGTGGGTCTAAAAAATTACTCATACGTCTAAGTTCTCACCGCTCTGAATTCAAATCCCATCAGCTATAAAAACTTTTATACATTACCTATACAATTTTGGTTTCTGACCAAAATATCACACAGTATCGGTAAAATGAAATATAATTTTATTTTCCTTCAGCTGAAGGATATTTGTATTCCTTTCTCATATCTTTTGAATAAAACTTCTTATGTAATATACATATAATATTTATTTAGATATATCAAGAATTTTACTGTGAATTAAATGTTCAAGATTATTGAAGATTCATTCCCTGTTGCTCCGTTTTCAGTATCCAGATGTGCCACCTGAGATCATCATTAAGAATCCACGAGGGATTGCCGAAGAAGAGATTCTGAGGTAACTGATTTCAATATTTAGCTTGCTAGGGGCTGGTGCTGACCAAGATCGGTCTGTCGGCACATCTGTGCAGTCTGGTCATGGCATGCAATGTTTGCTTTTCTATTGGAACTTATTTTGAAATTTTCTTTTAAATAGTTTTGTTCAGGTTGAAGAGATGGGCCAGTCCATTTAAGTATACTTAGCGTGGTTAATGTTAAAAATAAAGATATTTATTTTTGTATCCCAGGGGGTTTGATTATGATGTAGTAGCTATGTCATATCCCAAGGATTATTTTAAGGACGTTGTGCTACTTACAGTCTTTCTAATCTGTACGTTTCTTGTAATTTGATTTATAGAATTTCAGTTCTAAATCAATGTATTTCAGTTTGAGAGAAGATATGCATAAGTTATGTGAGGAACGGAAAGGAGGTCCGGTACTTTATGAACTGATCGAGGTTAGTGGTTCAGAAAATACTTTGATATTGAAAATAAAGAAGCAGGGCCTATATTCTAGGTACTCTAAGAATTTTAAGTTGGTCTTTTTATTCTTTGTGATGTGCTTGGAGTGAGTTCACAGAGTCGGCAGGATTGGCAATATCCTTAGTTACCTAAAAAGCCTAAAGTACTAAGGCTTACATATAAGAAGACCTTTGTTGTCTATGGTTACTGGTTACTGCATACTTCAGGTCAGCAGGACAGTGGACCTACTTTTCAGCTCAAAATTTATTTCTTTGGCTTATTCTCTATAGAAATATCATAAAGATAAGTTAACACTTTTTTTTTTCTAAATTTACTCTTTAAGGTATGACAGAGAAATAACTGGTGTCCTTTTTATCAATGTAATGCTTCATTCAAAAAAAGAATGTATCTGTACATGCCATCACTTCTTAAGTTTTAAGTGTTAGCTGCAAATAAAATTGATAGGAGTTCTACATTCCTTTACACTTTAATGGATAAAATTTGTTTTTCAGTGTAATTTTACAGCATTGACTGTTAATGAAAATTGTTTTATTATTTTTATACAGCTAGCAAAGGACAGTCTGACGGCAGGCAATATTCCACACTGTCCATGCATGATTTGCCTTGAACATTTCCACGAGGGTGAAAAATTCACAAAGACCGAGTGCTACCATTATTTCCATGAGAATTGTCTGATGAGATATGTGTCACATGTTTTGACCCAGACTCCGGAGATTGTACCGGTCCACTCTATGCCAACTCCAGTCGCTAACAAGGTAAGCTTTTTACATTCTGATTTAATTATATCATTTTATGTTATAGATGGGGAAATATTTGGCCTATAAACTGAGCAATTTTTAAAAATATTTTTGCATTTTTTTTTTCCCCCTAATTTTTTTAGAATAAACAAAAAAATTAAAAATTTTCAAATTTGAAAAAATAAATTCAAAAAAAAAAATTTTTAAAAAAAAATTGGGGGGAAAAAAGGAAAATAATTTTAAAAAAAAAATTTAAAATTTAAAAAATTTAAAAAAAAATTTAAATTTTGGGGAAATTTTATAAACTGAAAAAAACAGTTTTCCCTCTTGGGCCTCAAATAACACTAAAAAGGCCCTTTAAAAAAAAAAAGGCAAAAAGTGTGGGATTTTTTCCCAAAAAAATAGAAAACTCAAAAAACTTCCTTCATTTTCAGCTTGTTTTCCGTAAAGTCGCGAGGAAATTTCCCTTGGGAAAATTTTAAAGAATTAAAATGTCACCTGTTGAGGATAAATTTGTTTTCGTACCAACTCCAGAATTACTGGAAATGCAGGAGCGTATGGCATCTATGTTTGAGGAGCAAAAAGCCAAAGGTGGAATAATTGATGTTGAGGCAGAGAGGAATAAATATCTTATTAAACATGGGGTCAGGATTTTACCATTGTTTTTTTTTTCCCAGTGTTTATGTAGTTTTTTTATTGTTTAGAATCTGTTCCTACCAGCAGGGTAAATTTTAAGGCCCACTGTGCCCCAAAATTGCTTTTTATTTTCTTTCTGAAAACTGGTTGTTTTTTATTTGACGATCTGTTACAATTTCTGGAAAAATTACTCTTCTGCCATATAGCTGAATCGTCCCTTTGCTTCTTCTCTTTATTGTACAGTCCGTTAGTGGATTAAGTATTCTGTATGGAAGTTCAAATACCAATTTGTTTTACAATTTTGCTACATTTCATGACATTTTTTTATGCCCCCGGGCATAATAGTAATTGAACTGTCCGTCCCTCTGTCCGTCCATCTGTCCGTACGAGGTTAACCGTAGAACGGCAAGTTGGATTTTTCTTAAGTTCTACCCTGTACAAGGCTTATAAATTTTAGCACCACTTTACTTAATCCTATAAATATTATATCCTGGGAAAGTTACATAACTAATGGCTTCCATTTGCAACCAAGTTATGGCCCCTTTTCAAGCCTTTGATGGATAATGAATGGGGAAATGGAATAATGGGTTTAACCCTAAAAGCAAAATTGGAAATTCTTATGTTCTGTCTGAACTAATGGCTTAATTTAATTTTCGACACTTACTTATTTCAAAACAATGTAACATGTATTGGGCCAAGTTTTTATTAATTGTTGCCATCCCCATTTTTCCCCAGTATAATTTTTCCCCTTTTTCACTTTGAAAATAGGGGGCCTTGTTATGGTTAACCTATTCGCCCCAAGTTGGATTTATCCCAAAAATTTCTACCTTTAATTTTTCTTAATTTATTTAATATATTTTCATAAATTGGTAGGTGATACCTTTTT
>NW_026861634.1:0-12209 GCF_026571515.1 Ruditapes philippinarum
TTATCATTGTAACACACCGTGATATTGAAGGGTAATGTTGAAAGGAAAGACGGGTTAATCTTTTGTTTGGTCCCAGGCAGGATTTTCTTTTTGTGCCCCCACGTTAGTGGCGGGCATTTAGATTTACCCTTGTCCGTCCGTCCATCCGTCCGTCCGTCCTTCCGTCCGTCCGTCCTTCCGTCCGTCCGTCCGTCCGTTCACTTTTGTGTCGCACGTAACTCAAAAAGTATTTGACCTAGAGTAATGAAACTTTACAGGAATGTTGATCAGCATGTGAAGTTGTGCACCTGGGTATTTTCATCTGGATATTTTTAGTATTTTCAGAGTTATTGCCCTTGACATAGTTAAATTTTGCAATTTTCAACTTGTGTCGCATGTAACTCAAAAAGTATTTGACCAAGAGTCATGAAACTTTACAGGAAAGTTGATCAGCATGTGTAGTTGTGCACCTGGGTATTTTCATCTAGATATTTTTAGTATTTTCAGAGTTATTGCCCTTGACATAGTTAAATTTTGCAATTTTCAACTTGTGTCGCATGTAACTCAAAAAGTATTTGACCTAGAGTCATGAAACTTTACAGGAATGTTGATCAGCATGTGTAGTTGTGCACCTGGGTATTTTCATTTTGATATTTTTAGCATTTTCAGAGTTATTGCCCTTGACATAGTAAAATTTCGCAATTTTCAACTTGTGTCGAACGTAACTCAGAAAGTATTTGACCTAGAGTCATGAAACTTTACAGGAATGTTGATCAGCATGTGAAGTTGTGCACCTGGGTATTTTCATCTGGATATTTTTAGTATTTTCAGAGTTATTGCCCTTGATTTAGTAAAATTTTGCAATTTTCAACTTGTGTCGCATGTAACTCAAAAAGTATTTGACCTAGAGTCATGAAACTTTACAGGAATGTTTGATCAGCATGTGTAGTTGTGCACCTGGGTATTTTCGTGTGGATATTCTTAGTATTTTCAGAGTTATTGCCCTTGAGTTAGTAAAATTTGGCAATTTTCAACTTGTGTCGCATGTAACTCAAAAAGTATTTGACCTAGAGTCATGAAACTTTACAGGAATGTTGATCAGCATGTGTAGTTGTGCACCTGGGTATTTTCGTGTGGATATTCTTAGTATTTTCAGAGTTATTGCCCTTGAGTTAGTAAAATTTGGCAATTTTCAACATGTGTCGCACGTAACTCAAAATGTATTTGACCTAGAGTCATGAAACTTTACAGGAATATTGATCAGCATGTGCAGTTGTGCACCAGGTATTTTCGTCTGGATTTATTAAGTATTTTTAGAGTTATTGCCCTTCACTTAGAAAATTTTTGCAATTTTCAACTTAAGTCGCAAGTTTCTCAAAAAGGATTTTACATAGTTATTAAATCTTATGGGCAGGTTGCTCAGCATATTTTAGATTTGCACCTGGGGTTTCGCTTGTGGATTTATCCAGTATTTGTAGAGTTATTTCCCTTGACTTAGTAAAAAGATCGCCAGAACAGTGGCGCGGTGGGGGCACCCGTGTCCTATGGACACATTTCTAGTTATTATTTATAATGATAAATACCTAATTATAATCTTAGAGAATCAAGGAACCGTGATATTGTAGGATAATGTTACCAAAAAGAAATGAAGGTTAATCTTTTGACAGTAATTTTTATTATTTATAATGACACATACCTGGTAATAATCTGAGAGTTTGTGAATTTAAATACTTCGATAACATTTTATCAATACAAATCACATTTGTGCTTTTATATTGATCTTAAACATGTTAACAAACTTTTAAATTTCATAATCAGTAAACTGACAGAATTGTTCTTACGTGATTGAACTTTTTTTTATAAATAAGTTATTATCTTTTTAAGGTTAACGTTTATGTCACAATTTGAAACAAAGGCAAACAAATTGTTTTGTTATAGCTATGGATGATCTTATAACCGGTATTATCAGCGTCACTTATCGTGTGTGATCAGAGTTGTTCCTGCTATTATAATTTAAAAACCTCTTGAAAAGGCGTGATCCCCTCGGAGGCATTGAAATATTATACGATGTACCATATATGAAATTTGCATAGTCGAAATTTCAGTTCAATAGCAAATCTGATATTGTACATAATTTTGCTATGAGACAACTAGCAGTTCGAGCTAGTAATGCCATTTTATACCCCCTAAATGCAATTTGCTAATACATGTATAATGTAATGATTTATTTCTAATTTTGAAATACCCCTGTAACAATTAAAGCAACATTATCATGCAAGGGTAAATAGTGAGCAAACAGGTAAAAGAAGTCCATATAAATTTACATCTTGCCATTCTCTATTTCATCTCATAAATAACTAACATGGTCGGAAGCATTATTTTGTTAAAATAAATATTCATTGAAATTTGTTAAATCATTGTAAACACGCTGAGGAATTTGTTAACTATCATGAATACTTCATTAATTTGTTTGGTAGATAAAACAGGTAACGCTTTGGTATTTTTAGTGTCTATGATAAAAAACAATCCAATGCTTGTTGCCATGTTTCTTCCTTTTAACTGAACATTCCCATTTCTATATCTTCTACAAAAGCACTGTTAACTTGCACGTATATAATTTTGAATGATTTCACACGGACTGTTTTATTACTGGTATGTGATACTGCTTTCTTCTACAAATATGTATATAAACATGAAATTATATAAGCTCTTATTCCATATAGCATTTTATAGATATCTTTCTTTGATTTTTAATAAAGGATTTGCATAATCATCATACTGTTGGGGATACAAACAAAACTTCGATAAACAGTATTTCTACGATTGCTTATGCATCTTGACGAATGGTATAGAATCATAGTTAATGTAATTATATATTGTGTACCGTAACTTGTAGATGATTAAATGTTATCATATTTAAGCATACCTTAGGTCAAAGGTAGATAACACAGACTTAAAGCTACCATACAAGATCATTTTATTGGACTTTCACTTTTGATGTGATAGATTAAAGTTGTATTGTTTTAACAACATCGTTCATAAATGCATTAAATAAAGTTTTAATATATGTTTTCTTTGTAATAATGTAACTAAATCAACAGTTTCTTTTTATTCAAATGTTATTGGAAATAACTGGTTTATCCACCACAATATGGCCGTTTGGGAAGATCCATCGGTATTTTGCCAAGAAAGATTTTTGGACGATTTTGAGATGTGCTGCCATTTGAACACATATTGCAGTTAAGCTACACTTCCGTCTTTTGTTATCGTCCTGTATAATCAAGGTCAATTTACTGACCGCCATCAAATATTTTGCCAACATTTGACAACGGGCAATGCTACTTCGTCATGATCATGACTCATATTCATTTTACATTTTAATATATTTCAACAAATTGCTTAGTAAGTTATGATGTATCTTCAATTGACAAATATTGTTATTTATATGCATCATTCATTTTCTAAAGTTTATATGATTTAGTTTTGCCTTTTTCATATACTAGTTTAATGTATTAGATTGTTAATTGCCTAAACATAAGACCATAAACCCTTGAATAATAAACAGAAAGTGTGTATCCGTATTGGTATAATTTACAATGTACTTGTAACAAACAATACCACCTTCCTTTTTAGCGAGTAAAATGACCTTCAGAGTATGCAAACTGTAAGTAACATGTATTATATGATTTTATTTAATATCAACACAATGTATACGGAACTCTTAAGTTGAAATGTATATCTGTTAACCAAAGGTTAAAGTTATGTATACTTCATCAGATTACTTCATGATGAAATGATTTACAGTCAAATCGGCCCCAAGTCAGATCGGCCCAAAGTCGAATCGGCCCCAAAATAGTCAAATCGGCCTCAAATGAAATCGGCCTCAAGTCAGATCGGCCCCATTTCCTTTTTTTTATTAACTTTACTGTATTCATTTTTCATTTTCTTTTTTTTAAATGCTGCATCCATATTGATAAAAAAACAAACAATTGTCATGTTTGGATGGGAATACCAAATGAGAAGCCATGGATTGCAAAGAAAACAAGAACAAAATATATAATAATCAAATGTATTGTCTGAGTATAACGTTTAAATGTACTATAAACATATGAAACATGATAAATTTTTAACTGTAAGCGGCATATGAGGTTTTTCACACGTGTAACTAATAAACAGCTAATTTGAAGCACTCAAGTGTGAACAACATGCTACTTGATTAAACGTCTCACTCTTTAATTGGATGGATATCACTATAAATTAGTATTTTTCGGACAAAATAATCATGATAGAACAGAATATATATACTTTATTTCTGACTGGAGCTTATCACACATCATCACAACGAATATCACAACATACATATGCATGTCTATTTATTATAATGCATGCACCAAGAAATCATGTTATAATAAATTCAAACAGTTATATTTACATAATTATGCAAAAGGTTTTTACATGTTTTTGTTATATATATATATTTGATAGAAGGATATTCTTTAAAACTTCAGAATAAAATATTTCATACAAAAGAAAATATGGACTGTACTGTTGAAAATGTTTTATATGTTTTAGTTTGCAACGGCTGCAAAGAATTTTACATAGGCCAAACAGGTGACAAACTCAGAAACAGAAAAACTGTTCATGCTCAGCAGATAAGAGACCCATCAACCAGACAATTACCTTTAAGTGAGCATTTAGATAAATGCTCTAAAAAAGACCCGAAATTTTGTATTTTCCCATTTTATAAAGGGCTTGGTTCACTAACCATCAAATTTGGCCCAACCTCGAAAAGTGTTGAAACTTACAGTAATTCAGATTTGAACAATCTTATTTTAAAATCAGCTATTTTTATTTCATTATTATCATATATGACGTTGTTTCTAAGCCTGAGAAACATGTACGTATTATGTACATTGTTAGCGCGACGTCATCGACGCGGGAAAATAATCCGCAAATTTTGACGTTTCATAGCGCCGTTTGAATTTTTTTTATTTTAGATAACTGAGAAATAAAATGTAGATTCTTAATTATAGAAACTATAAACATAAATACCTATTTATATTACTTTTTAGAATTTTAACATTACACATATTATGTAAATGAAGCTCGTTTCATTTCGGACCTATTATCTGACGATAATTAAAGCAATAACAAAAGTAGTGAATTTTTTTCAAAAAAATCATGTATTTTCAATTTCACTTTTCTTTTTGAGTTTGTACATGTTTATTTCATTTTTTTTTTTCAAAAACAGTCTCCGCCATTTTTATTACATGTATTTATTTACCTTCTTTATACAGCTATATAATTAGAGGACATTTTTTCGTTTGAGTGAAATTAGAAAATATTTTCAGGAAATATGATAAGCTTCTATATATTTTCATGGCCGGACTGGCGATGGAGAATATTTTGAATTTGATCATGTTGATTGAAAATATGTTCCAATTATCACTCAGACGAAAAAATAATCTTTTTTGTTTAATTCTATAACCAAAAAAAAGTTGTTCACGCACATCCGCACTGATTGTACAGCTCGCAGTAATATTTTGATTATTCATCAGCGAGTGACGCAGTTCAATACCCATTTTGATACCTTCATCTTACACTGTGTATAATTATTTTAATTTGTCATAATTAAATGAGTAACTGAAGCTATTGACTGTCTGGCAAAAAAAGTTCTTTACAAAGTCAATAAATGTACCTACAGGAATAATAATTACAACATTTTATATTGTATTATAATTACCAAATATTCTTATTGATTAAGTTACTGATTGTCGATTATCTTAACAGTTTAAAAAGCCGAAAAATGATAAAAGATAAAGAATCATTTATAATTTTACAATTGTAAAAGTCAGTTGTCTCTTGTATTCATTATTTGCAAATGTTTAATCACTGTCAGAACTGGAGTCGATTTGGAATGTAGCGGCATCTTCTAGATGACTACCCCAGTCCCTTACACCGTACCGCGTGCTTTCTTGATGCCTAGCAAAAGCAAGATACCAGACGATGGCCGAAACATGCGCGCACATTCCAACAACTCGTGCCCCAGCACGGCACTGGCAGTACCAAGCCTCTACTGCCGTATCACTGGACCGTATCCACATGAGATATCGTCTGCTGCTTGTGTGACGACTCTGCAACCGTACTGTCAGTAGTGACGTGTCATCTACATGGACATGTATGTCATATGCACCAGTGAGATGCTCCTGGATGTAACTGGACGCAAGCTTCAACTGATATACACCAAGCGTCAGGTCGTGTAGATTTTCCTCTGACAGTCGCGGAAACGGTACATCCTCAACCGACTTCCATACTTTTAACTTCCGTTCGAGACCACTCTTGTACATACTCTTGTAATGTATTGGCTCGTTCAGCCAACAACAACATTTGTTGGGCAACTTGCGAATCTGCCTCTGTCTGAGACGGTGAACTCAGTGCAGGAAGATATTTATTGCATATAGCACATACAATCCTAACAAAGTCTCCAATGAAGGGCACCTGGCTGCATGGAAGTACTGTTGCAAGCATTTTGAACCGTTTGATTCGAGCGTTGGCCGATTCAACAACCCATCGTACCTGAAAATTAGAAATGGTATAATTACAAATAAACACAAACGTTACACTATATTCATTTAAGTTTTAAGGTAGAACAACCTTTATACATAAACTCAATTTGAATAGTATCTAAATAGGCTAGAAATACTGTCATTTTTGAAACTATGGGTCGTTAGTTCAAGCACTAGGTCAATACTTTTCTTCTATGAACATAACTTATATATTTCGTCCAACTCTTTAAGAAAGACACTGTTTAATTTTGATGACATGATTATTTGTATTATTCATTTTTTAATAATGATAATTTGATACAATGAATCGTCCAAAAAACGTAAATACGTACTAAGCAATATACAGCTGAGAAACTTTATTTTGAAAAAAAAGCTGATGTACGCATAAATCATGAGTAACACCTTTTTGTATCCTATTAGATATGATAATAACCATTTTCACCCTGGCTTTTTTAAGAAAACAAAATGTTTTGAATATTATTTATAAGTTATTGTATTATTTACATTTTAGCTTTATTAAAGCAGACTAATTTTAAAAAAAACGTAGCATATGGTTACTGCATCAAATGTTTTTCATTTGCCTAAACAAATATTTATATTCTACGAAACCCGATTAAATATATTAAAGGCCCATCAATTCATGCTATCAATTTATTCCTAAAAAAAAGTACCATGTTACATTTTCCATAAAATACTCATTTGCTTTATACACAAACAATGATTTTTGCTACTCCAACACAGTTGACAATTGGTTTAATTACATAGTGGATAAGTTTTTGTACGGAAGTCAAAATACTACTTTGTATATATTATGCTACTTTACGATATATTACAACACATTCAGCGCTATTTTCTTAAGTTGTAAATTATCTAATTGAAACATACTCTAAATTCATTATTAAAGCATTATTATAACTTATAAAATATGTATTTATGATGGACGATGTGCCTTTAAACATACTTTTGTAACTAGCCGACTGGAGTTAGCTTCCTTCGTCGATAGCTGCTTCTGTCCTTTGCTGATCAAGGCAGGCATTTCAGCGTTGATTCCAAGGTCAGCGAGGAGAGTCAGCGAATCCCGGAAGCCACGATCAACTACCAGAATATCTCCTTCCTGTAAAAACTCCCGGAAGTTTTGAATATTGGCACGTAGCATATGGTTCAGTATAGCCGCATCGTTGTTTTTGCCATCTGCAAGGTAAGGGCCAACTATAGTTACAAAGTGACCCGTTGTTGTAACAACAACCATAGGTTTAACCAATGGCCGGCCTTTGTGCATGCTAAATGAACGCCTCTGGAACTTGAAGTTATTTGACTTATTGATATAAATATATGTTCCGTCAAGAACAAGGATCAGTTGGTTGTCATCAGCGTTGAAAAGTGTCTTTGCAAGTTGGCGTGTGTGGTTCTGAATGAGGGTTGACCTTGGGACAGTTTCAATGCCAAGATATATCGGAACAACTGTTCTCATTGATATTAGACGAACGGTCTCAATTGCGCGGCGAACGCTTGACTTGCTTAAGCCAAATATTGTAGACAGGAGTTTATTGGACATTCCAGAGTAAAGCTTAACAAGAAAAAGTCCAACGGTTGTTCTTGGAGACCTTTTAGGCGTTGTTTTAATGTGTTGAAGCAAATGACTGCAAAAATCATCAAACTGTGGTTTGGTAAGCCCAGTAAGAGATGGATAATCACGTTCGTCTAATGCATCAAAATTAAGTGATGTATTCTGATTTAGGCAAGCGTTTCTCATTTTTTGAAGTATATTACATATTGAAGATCGATTAAGCAAAGAGGTACTTGTCAGCGTCTGTATGTTTGAAAAAGAGTCTTGAGTCAGAGTCCCATCAGAAATATGGACTGGACAACACCTTGCGTCTGCTGGTACTAATATGTTGTGGTCAAGGAAGACTGTAAAGCGCCCTTCTGCTGGAAGGCACACCAACTTTGGTCCAGGCCTTTTGCACACGAAACAGCGGCTGTGGCTTCTGCTTATGGAAGAGATTTTCAGCATTACCTGTAATGTAAGAAATGGTCATAATAATAATAATGTCCTAAGAAGTTTTAAGTATAAGTAAGTGTTGAGCATTTTAAAACTTAATTTTACCAAGAGTCGCTCGACTGATTTGTGAATACGTAGTAATGAACACGTTTGGCCGCGTGACCAATTTAATTGTGTACTAATAAACTTTTAACGAACTTGGTGTTTTTAAATTAATTATATTCATTTCAATTCAAATTAAAATATTTTTATAAACAGTCGATTTACTACATTGATTCACAGTTTGCTGATTACCAAAGTAAATGTGTTACGATTCATTTAAAATACTGAACAGAACAGAACATATATTTTATTTTGAATTAAGCATATACATCTCATTTTCATATTTAACAATTAAAATACTGCAATCCCATTTGACAAAAAACTATTTCAAACTCAAACACAAAGTAAATGTGATGATTTAAGCTACCTATGTTATATATTGTGGAACGTGTGCCTAACAGTCCATGTTAAATATCTATTTAGGTTACAGATAATACAACATTAAAACAACGCATTTATACCATGTAATGTTACTTATTGATTATTATTAATTTCTTAAATATATTATGGTTGTAATCGCGTGCACTTACCGATGGAGGACTAGTGAATCGTTCGTTTGTGGACGGCGGAACGAGTGCATCGCCAGCATCACCCCTCTCATCAATCGGTACGGGACCTGATTCTTTTGGTTTTCTAAGTTTTCTATAAAATTTGATTCTGCATCCAGAACACACAACACTATCGATTGTGCAAGTAATTGACAGATTTTTCTTTAAATATTTCTGAATATTTGCCGGTACAGGTCTTCTGTCTCGACGATTTGCTTTTCTATTGCAAATTGTGCAGATGTAATGCTTGACCATATCTGTAAGAAAAAAAAACTAATAAAAAAAATTCAACAGTAGTGGGATTCGAACTCGGGCCGCTCCCGTCAAAAGCAGAAGTCTCATCCACTGCGCCACAGCGGAATTTATAAATTGAGCGCTAAGTAATCAAGTATTTGATATCGATCGCACGCATGAGCTAAAAATAGAATTACCTGCAGACGGCTCTGTTTATTGTTTAAATATTCATTTATAGCACATATTTCAAATACCGTTTTCATATTTTTCATAACTTAATTACATTGTAAATTCATTTTCAACAAAATTTGTTCACATACATATCCATTTAAGATTGAAGCCATTCAAGTTTGGATCTCTACACTTGATTGCACCGCTGCTGCTAGCCGATCGTTTATTTATTTAATTTAGAAGAATATGACTATTCTCAAATAAAGTATACAGTATTCAAAATATATATAGATCTATGTTTAATAATGTGAAATATTTATTTTGGGGTAAGAATATAATAAACATTTATTTCTACCTTGTTTGTAGTGGTGTCGTTGTTTACAAACATTTATCGTTGGCAACGGCGGTATTCGTACTCAAACCGTTTCGAAAATATCGTTTCGTCCTTGTTGTTGGAAAATTATATTTAACAGATAAAACATTAAGTCTAATAGTTTCTCAACAACAGACATTGCTGAAATGATTATCTATTATAAATATTTGTAATTTATTTATTGATACAACATGTTATGACATAATTGTTTTATTTGAAATTGAATTTTTAAACATGATTTTTTCAATTATGATTGTGCCTTAAGTTCAAATTTAGATATGAGCCACCACGTGTGCCACTTGCAAACATACATTTTCATGTTTGTTTTTATTTATTGAACACTGATGCCAAGTGATAAATTGGCACATGTGGTGGCTCATACCTATTTTTAGAATAAAACATGCAAAAAAATCACAAAAAAGCCAGTTTAGTTAAAACCAGGGTGTGTGAAAGTGATATTTTTGTTGGAAAAATTCATCACAAAATCTTAATGGGCTACATATTTGTACAGGTTTAGGATAGGTCTACATAAAAACAAACACATTTGATTTGGTTAAGCTATTTTATTTTTTCAAAATTTTAGGGCACTTTTATGGGGTTAGTGAACCAAGCCCTTTCACAGTAAAAACGTTTCAGCTAGGTTATCTAAAGAACGCTATTTTATTGATGTTTTTAATCCAAAACTTAATACTATATAATGACGTTACTATTTTTAGATTATGCGTACACATGTGTACACAAAAACGTCGTCGTTACTATGCGACGACGTCACATTTGCCCTGATGATCATAAGAGAAACCGGTTGGCAAATAATTAAATAAGGTAACTCATGGACTGTGTTTTTTGTTTTATTTATATGTGACTTTTTTCCGGCACTTGTTTTCATTTTTTGTATATATATATATAAAAGGGACAGTTTGAGAATTTACGCTTATATATGTCACGGTTCAGAACTGTTCACCATATAGGGGAGAAAATGTGTATGCGGTCGGATAGCTCAGTCGGTACCGTCACGTTTAATCAGGTAGCACTTTGTTCACACTTAATTACCGTTAATTGCATCACGCACTCGTTAATCCAGTAGCATTGCATCTCTATTTATTTTTTATCAATAAACTATAATTTAAATCAAAAAATTCTTTTTTTAAAAATTTGAATTTAGAAATAAAATTTTATTTTTTATTTATTTTGCGATGGCAATTAATTCATCATTATTTTTAAGTATTTATAGCTGTTAGTCACAAAAATAACTATAGGGCCGATTTGACTAGTTTTGAGGCCGATTTGACTAGTTTTGGGCCGATTTGACTAGTTTTGGGCCGATTCGACTTTTTGAAATTGTTGTGTGGCCGATTTGACTAATTTTGAGGCCGATTTGACTAATTTTGGGGCCGATTTGACTTGGGGCCGATATGACTTGGGGCCGTTTGCGAAATCTATGTGGTTGGAGCTACAAATGTTCGCGGATTTGTTACATACAACTTGTTCGTGGTTACAAAAAATAAGCGGAAAACGTATCCATCGCGAAAAACGCTAAATTAAAAAGCACGAGTTAATTTCTAGGAATACAGTTTAACATTTTAAATTGTCAATTGTCAAAACGTGAGACCATTGCCAATTTGATACAATAACTTTAAAAATGGTTCAAGTTAGAAAATATACTTACAATTTGAAATGTTCTGGATCTATTGTTAAGCACAATAGACATAGCTATCAAACTTTAATTAGGCAAGGCCATTATACATAATCTAATATAATCAGTTTAATGATAATATTGAGTGTTTAAATATAAGATAATGTTAATAAATTTGCGCTAAGCAACCTTATTACTAAATTTGTAGACGTTTTGAGCAGTAACTTGATTTATCATTTCATACATATTGCATGGAAAAGCAATTTAAAAAATACGTTTTTAAACATATTTTTATCTCACTTAAACTCATTTGCATTGTTTCTAAAACGATAAAATGTCTTAATTTACCAAAGTCAATGTTTTGTTGAAACACGGTATATATACCAAAAGTAATTTCATATAATCATTGTTTAAAGTTTATTTAAGTCCATTGCTTTTCGATTAGTACATTAACATGGACTTTAGTTGCTGGACGTTTCTATACATCTTTTGTTTATACATTTAAATTACAAAAAAATAACTGCTCAAGTGCCTATGTTAACAAATGCTCCTTTATAATAATTATAAACATGTTTAAAGAACGAAATATTTATTTAATAAA
>NW_026861635.1:0-5600 GCF_026571515.1 Ruditapes philippinarum
TATATTCAAATTTTTCCCCTTTGGGTTATTAAACCTTCCACCCCAGGGTAGGAAAATGCAATTAAGTCTTCTTTTGTAGAACTACAATGTCCAGAGCTTAGATTATTGGCTGACGGAATTGCCCTGTGGACATATACACAAGTAATATAACTGTTGATGACCCTTGAGTGAAAAATGACCCTCAGCCCTGGGGTCACTTTAATACATAGACTTCTATATGAATAACAAGGCATCCATTCTGGCTTAATATTCTCCCTTAAATATTAGGTGAAGTAAAATTTTAATTATGATCATTCAGTTTTTGAAAAAAAAAAATTATATAAATAAAAAGTGAATGTCTACTGTGGAAGTTACTGCACGAAATTTTATGCAAACTGAAGTATTTAGATATAAAATGTGCAATATGCAATGTTTAAAAAGATATTTGTTATACTACTTTGAAACTTCTAAGATCACCTTCTTGTGGGTGTCTACTAAGATAATGTTCTAAATTGTTGTGCTCACTCAGAAGTCAAAATTTGCCCAGGGGTCTCTTTGTTTATATAGACTTAAATGATTATAGGTAAATACAAGTAAGTTCAGATTGTACAGAGCTTATATATTTGACATGTGGACCTCTACACAAGTTATATACTAGCTGATAATTAAATGGCCCTTCCCTGGGGTCACTTACCTAGACTTATATATGCAGGGATCATTTATGTAGATTTATATATGCACTACAGGGCATTCAATTCTGACGTAAATAAAAATTTATCTCCCTTCTTTAAGATAACATAAAGTTTTGTGTGCATACAGAAAAAATTTAATTAAATTTTTAGCTGACCTGTCACAAAGTGACAAGGTTAGCTTTTGTTATCTCAGTTCTTCCAGTGTTTTCTATTCATAAACTTTTACATTAATCAACATCTCCTCATAAACTGCTAAGCCAATTTCATCCAAACTTCACAGGAATTTATTGAATGGTCAAGTGTCTTTGAAAATTGTCCAAAGAATTGAATTCCATGCAGAACTCTGGTTGCCATGATAACTGAAAGAAAAAACTTAAAGACATAGAGCTTAGATATTTAGGAAAAACATCTCTTAGTGGATGACTACCAAGTTCATCCAAATAAAAGCCCAGGAGTCATAATTGGCCCCATCCAGGGTGTCATTGATTTTCCTTATATGTATATTGTCAAAAAAAATCTTCTCCTTAATAAAGCCAAAGAACTAGAGCTTAGATATTTAGCATGACACATCTCCTAGTAGGTATCTACCAAGTATGTTCAAATTTAATCCCTGGGGTCAAAATGTGTCCTGCCCCATTGGGTTATTGTCTTTGACCTTATATGTATGTAGTAAAAACAAACATAAATTTTCTACTACAAAAAAACCCTGGGTCAAAATTGGCCCCACCCGCAGGACTCATTGATTTTTCTTATATGTGTATAGTAAAAACAAACAAAAAAAAAGAATCCTCAAAAATCCAAATGAACTAGAGCTTACATTCTTAAGTCAGTCTCACTCATGAAACTTTACAGGAATGTTTGTCAGTATGTGTATTTGTGAACCTGGGATTTTGCTTGTGTATTTATTCAGTATTTATAATTATTGCCCTTGACTAAGCAAAAATTTACAATTTTCATTTGAGGGTAGCTCCAAAATGTTTGACTAAATAGTCATGAAACTTTACAGGAATGTTGATAAGCATGTGAAGTTGTGCATTTGGTGTTTTGTTTGTGGATTAATTCTGCTTTGTCAGTGTTATTTCCCTTGACTTTGTAAAAATTTCAAATTTTTAATTGGTGCCACATTCTATTTCAAAAAAGTATTTGATCTAGATTCATGAAACTTTATAGGAATGTTGGTCAGAATGTTCAGCTGTGCACCTGGGTGTTTGCATGTGGATTTATTCAGTATTTCTAAAGTAATTGCTCCTAAATAAGTAAAAATTTGCACTTTTTAACTTGTGTATATCTCAAGAAGTATTTGGCCTAGTGTCATAAATCTTTACAAAAATGTTGCTCCGCATATGTAGTTGTGCACCTGGGGGTTTGCTTGTGGATTTATTGCCCTTAACTAGCTATTCCAAAATGTTGTGTTATGTGTACCTTGAGCTCTTGAGTTACAATCAACCAACTTTACAGGAATGACGATCAACATCACTGTGAAGCTTTGCACCTGGGGTTTTGTATGTGGATTTTTTTAGTTTGGTAATAGTTATTGCCCTTGACTTAGTATAAATTATAAACTTGTTCATGTATAGCTCAAAAAGCATTTGACCTGTAGTCCTTAAGGTATACAAGAATGTTGGACAACATGTGTAGTTATGCACCTTTAGGTGGATTTATTCAAAATTTGTTGTGTTTTTGTCATTGACTTAGTAAAAGATTTTCAGTTTTCAACATGTGTCACGTGTAGCCCCCCAAAAATTGACTTAGAGCGAGAAGATTGACTAAACAGTGGAGTATAGGGGCTCACGTGTCCTATGAACACATTTCTAGTTTCTGTATATGGAATATATAGTGAACAATTTTCTTCTATGTGCAACTACTCCTACATATCTCAAGGGAATATGACCAAACATTCACAGAAGCTTTGTCAACAAATGCCATTGTGCATATGGTGATTGTGATTGCTTTTGGGTCTCATAGAATCGAGGTCATGGTTATTGTTACTAAAATAGTAAATTGGTTTGTTGTCAATAACACAATAACAAAGAGTTTGGAATGAGATGTTTCAATTAAACTTGCTTTAAATCAAGCTTATGTGAAGACCTCGCTGAAGCTTTTGGGCACCCTAGGGTCAACTTTACTGTTACTAAAAAAGAAAGAAAATTAGTTCCCGGTCACTAACTAGATTTAGGAATGAGATCTTTTTATTACCCACCCCCACCCCCACGTTAATTTTAATTTTTCCATCTGCTGTTATTACAAATACTTGCTAATTTCTATTGTTTCTTCATTATTTATTTTTTTACATTGCACGTACCTAAACTGTTTGTTGCTTGTATTTGTATTCTAGCTACATAGGTTTTTATAAAGATAAATGTAAAATCAAATTGAGGTCAAATTAGTGTAATAAGAACCGAAAATCCGTGACATGTATTTTTTTTTACAAAAAAAAAAAAACACAAAAAAACAACCACATTACATCCTTGTACTTGATACACCGATGTCTTTTGATATTTGGTATTTTTTGGGGATTTTTCGTGTTTTTTTTCCTGTTGATTTTTTTACACGTGTTTTGGTCGTATCTAGGCGGTTGATCCACCTAATCGGATGTCCTGGATAACTTACCATTATTAACCTTTTTGCAAGTGAGCGACTACTTAACCTAAACGATTTCTTACCGTTGAATTTACTGTACGAGAAATATCAGTTTTATTATGTTTAAATATGATAATCATCTTGACGATGATCTTATCGGAACTTTACTATATCTTTCCTGTTTAAGAAATCATCGTTGAAAATATGTCCTCTCTCTGTAGATTCCGTTCCGAAATTTATATAAAGCTATATACCAATATATGTATTAGTCACTTAAACGTTTTAAATAAAGACGCAAATATATATTTCTCTATGACAGCGACATATATTTGCTAGACTGGCTTTTAGTTAGTATATGTATTGTCATCATTTTTGATAGAAAATGTAAGAAACTATAATGTTATATTTGTAAAATGGGGATTTTGTCCCGAAACACTTGACATTGGACCTTAAATTTAACCTTAAGAGTGACTAAACATGATATACAAACCACCATGCTGAATCAATATTACTTTAATACATAATTATGTTAATATTGCGGCTACTTCTAAATGAACATTTTAAATGAATTCAGGAAAAAAATCGCCCATAAAATACAAACTTCTGTCAACTTAAGGTTTATGTTATTTATCTTTTTGACAATTATTAATTTTTAATTCATTACTTATTTCGTTTTGTAGTAAAATAACAATACTCAGTATTTGTCCGTAGATAGGAGATGGCTTATACACTTATTTTACTTGGCAGAGTCCAAAAGTAATACTGTACTAGTATACTGCCTGATAAACATCAAGTATTAAATAGGAAAATCGATGTAGATAAGGTTTAAAATAATCCATGTTCTCCTTTTAGAATGTTTATGGTTATTACTTTTAAATCTATTGTGGTGTTACGTGTTCATGGTCGTATATTGTTCTTTTGTTATTTGTGATTGAACTGATTTTGCAAGTTCAGTGATGGGTGAAATTTATTTTTTTTAGTTTTGGGATAGCTATAACATTTCTTGGTAGCTGACCCCTCCTTAACACTTTCAAAGTGATAGCATCTCTTTCTGATATTTGGTTTTTTTCTTTATAGAAATATCGATAGATTTAATAATAATTTATATTCTACTACAATTGTTTATTTGAAAATCCTTTACATTAAACTTGGTTTCTTCTTGCATCTGAATAAATAATGGAAACCTAATTCAACAAACACCACCACTACATCTATTTCATTTTTCATCGTTTAAGAAGTTTATGTAAACATCGAATCATAATCGAGGCTTAAAATGAATTTAAGATAGCATCTTAGTTAGACCAGGAAGACTAAAAGCTTAAAGGTTATTGGCTAAAATGAAATTTCATAAAATCTATTTGAAAAGACTGGCCTATTTATTTTTGTAAATACGTACTAATAAACTTTAACATATACTAAAGAAAACATCAGCTAGTTGTTGTGAGCCTGCCAGTTCTCGTTTTTTTATATATTACCTGATCATATATTTAACCATCAGGTGATTTAACATTATATCACATTGTACTCAGGAAGCAAATACCTTGAAAATTACACATGGTCAGCAGTACAACCACATAGGTAAATGTATATTCTGGTCTTGATAATGTTACCAATCCAATTGTCTGAGCCATCTTATTCTTCTGTTGCGTTTTGGCAATTAATAAAGTAACATTCCTTCAGTGCTTTGTATGGAAGTCAAGGCAATATTTTATTACACATTTTATTATGTTTATGACAAACAATTTTGTATTCAGCTCTTCTTTCACGTAACATACATGAATTAAAGCCAATGTTTTTCGTTTTATAACTCGTGACTGACCTTCTTAAATAAGAATGACTTACTTGTTTCTGAGGCATGATGTGTCTTTAATAGTACTATAAACGTCTGATTTAGTGTAATTTCAGGGTGGGGAATGATCATAGAATTATTATGAATGTTTACTAATTTGCGTATAATTGTATTTGTTTTTGTAGTTAGGTTATTTTAAACACGGACATTAATTGACAATTTTTTATTTAAGTTGTAAATAATTTCCTGTTAAAACATGCCATGTATACAACGAAGTTACACGGTACGTATTACAAACAGAAAATGTGGAAACTTAGAATAAACTGAATGAAGATGTAAAATTATCAATCTGTGACATAGTATTTCTTCATAAATTAGAGTTCGACACGTTAAGGAATATAATATGGCCGTCCCATGAGAGCAAACATTTCACATGTTTATTTTTTTTACAATTTTATTAAAATATAATAATTCCCTTATACAATGGTATCAAAAACAAAATGTGCTACAGGTACTGCATTACTGTCACAAAAGGGGCTACAGGTGCTATTACTGTCCCC